>NW_021635760.1:0-31080 GCF_004799145.2 Neltuma alba
ATAAAAGTGACACATTTTTCCTAAAACACCATAATCATCTTTCTTAATACCCTATCTCCCTCTTTTATTTGATTATGGTTGAGGGAGTATTCATAGGGGTAATTTAGAGAAAATTAATAAATGAGAAAGGGGTCTTATATTTAGGACCAAAACCAACTCAAGAATTGGTCATATATTAAGGACCGGAGGAGTATAAAATCTATTTTGTAGTGCAAAATTACAAAGTAAGTCTTATATTAAAAATTAGAAAAGCATCAAATAATTCATTTCAAATTCTTTTAAGTATATCTGTCTTTTAAAAAATTTGATAGATATGGAATGATTTGAGAAAATAGGTCTTTGATTTAAAAGATGCTTGATATAAAATAACATGCCATGTAAGTTATAAAAAATAGTAAAATCCATGGTAATTTTGATAAAATAACAAAGAATAAACCACCATTCATGCACCTAATTTTATCCTCAGGCACATTCAATATTTTAATCTTATGCATATTATATCTAATATCTTGATGTTATCTTTTGGATGCATCAAACATTACGATTTTTTTTTAAGTTACACATAGCACTCTAATCTTAGTTATGATTTAGAGTGTTGAATGCAATTAAAACAAATAAAATTAGATACATTATAAATAAAATTAGAGTGTTAAATACAGATAAAAGATAAGATTAAAATACCGAATGTTACTTTATCTAATAGTAAATCTATAGAAGTTTAGATTTTAATAGATCAATATCTATAATAAAATTTATGTCTCACTTAAAATTATGTAAAATGTACTCTTCTAGTCACAATTCTAACATGTTTTACTAAATTAAGAAATTTTTTTAAATCTCATTAGTTATATTTTTAAAATTTACTGTTATTTAATATATATGTGTGTGTTCGGAGAAAATAATAGTGTACTGAACAATAAATAAGAGTAAAATTATATATTCATGTAACAAATTTAATGAGATGACTCATATTAAGGATAAGAAATACTCTCTATATGACAAATGTCTAGTTATACTATATTGATTATATAATTTTTTTTGAATTTTTTTATATTATGGGAATCCCCTCTTGATTTTAAAAATATATAAAATTTTCAAAACAATCTTGATCAAATTATATGCCTTTAGATTTAATTTTCAATATAAAAAACATTACGTGCTCTTGAAAATAAAAAGCTAAGGGAAGTTTTGTACCCTCAAGTCACGACCATGTTACTGGGCTAAAAATGCAATTTTCTGCAAATTTCCATATCAACGTGATTTTGATCTCTCGGAATCAGCAACGGTCGACAATTTCTTTCTATAAAACCGGCACGCCCTTTGCACGCGATCTTCTTTATTGCTCCACTTTCTCCCCCGACATCGCTTTAACTTCGTGCTCATCTTCGTGGATACTATCCCACTCACAGGCTCCCCCACACACACATTCACACGCCTTCTCTCTCTGTCCCTCCCCATCCTCGCTGTGCTCTCTTTTCTGTAAATTTCGCCTCTGCATATTTCTCGTCGTTGTTTGTTTCCCTGGAAAATCTTCTCTTCCGCGGGTTCAGTTCTTTTGAACATAGGTTCATTCCGACCTCGGCTGTGCATTCAATGTTTTATTGAGCGTTAAAAAGCAGCTGACGGGAGAAATTACCGCAATTCTCATTGCGCAATAAAGTACATTTTGGAAAGTAATTTACTTTTTCGAGCTCGGTACCAGATGTTATTGTGAGAATCAGGTGCTGGATCCTGATTTCATTATTGGGATTTCAGCAATTTTGAAGCTTCTTCCGTAATGCATGGGTATAGTCGCTTAGGCGGAGCTAGGAACGGCAGCTCCCCGCCTTCATCACCTCGGTTCCGTCATGGCCGGAGCAAAAGCAATGGCTGGGCGAATGGGTTTGTCGGTGGTGGAATCAGGGGTTCCAAGGAGCGCACACTCGAGAAGTTGCTCTTCGGAATTATGTCGGCGGTTTTCAGAAGGAGGGGCCTGCTTTTGTTTGCGCCCCTGTTGTATATTTCTGGGATGTTGCTGTATATGGGTTCGTTGAACTTTGATGGTGTTAGTATAAAAAATGGGGTTGTTTTTGTACACAAGCGTTCCCCTCCAGGCTCAGTATATAGAAGTCCACAGGTGTTTGAGAAGCTCTGGCCTTTAATGGAGTCTGAGAGCAGCAATGGAAGTGTGAATGCGGTACGGAACGTTTCTTTATATTTATTGTCATTTTTTCTTTTGATAGTATAATGACAATTCGACACAATCTCGTATTTTGTGTTTCTGCGTCCATGAGTTTCTGATTACTACTCTAGTTAATTGTTAAGGATGTAAATGGTCACTGATGACAAGACGGTTTAGCATCGGATTTAGGTTTCCCATTTATATGATAAGTGGGATTGCAATCGTAAGCCAAGGCAGATTTTTGGCGTTGACGAAACGAAGAGGTAACTGACTAACATTCTTTGCTAGGCCGGGATGAAATCTTCCCCATGCTAACGCGTGCTTCATACATAATGGATTTTGGACGTACAAACGCCTGTTGTGGGCTTGTATAGCTGTTTTCTATCTGAATAGAATTTCCCAAACGGTCGTTTTAATAGAGAGATTATGAATTGATGATGCTACGTCTCACTCTGAATAGATAGGATTATCCAAAAGATGTCTATGAAATCATGGAATGGGGTAATAGACATAATTTGAAAGTTAAGACATTTAAAAATGGTCATCCAAGGAGATCATTCATGATCAAACTAGTACTTTGCTTTGGTTACAACGTTTCTTGAATAGCTTTAAACAGGCTTGTGCGCGTGGCATTTTGAAGTACTTTGATGAAAAAAAAATTAGGTGTCAAGACAAGAGGCACAATTAGTTCAAGGAAAAAAAAAACTGGGGATCATATGGGCCTGAAGTCAAACTGAAGATTGCATTGGCAGTAATGTTCATATGACTGGGGCCAAATATCCAACAGTTTAATCCTACTCACCATTTTAGGTGTCAGCGGTAGGAAGTTCCATTAACAAAATTAGAAAATACATCTAAAAGAATTCACCTTCAGAAACATGTTGGTTTTGGCGATCCACTTCATTTGTTTTTGAATTAATTTTACTCACTTTCATTGGTCTTTAGGACTTCATTGGTCTCCTATTTCTTTTATCTGTCGTGCCCTTGATTACTTCATTCCCTGATATCATCAGATACATGACTGATTGAAGCTGTGCTACGGCTGTGGTTGTGGGGATGGCCATTTAATGTGCTAGTGTAATGTTACCATTATAAGCCATTTTAGAGTGAAAAAAGGGAAAACGGGCTCAATCTGCTGAAATATAATGACTAATCTGTTGTTGAATTGAAAATATATTGTCTTTGTAGTTTTGTAAGTTTTATTAAACGCCTCTGTGTGTTTAATCATAGGTAGTCAAATATAGGCTGATAGTTTGCTTCTCTTGTTTATTGATGGTTGGTGTTAATTGATGTAAAACCATGAATGAAATGAATATCATGCAGTTGTTCAGAGCATGGAATCTAAAGAGGGAAGGGTGGAAGCCTTGTGCTGATAAAAGTGTTCTCAGAACAGGTATTTTTTTTTCCTTAACCAGAATTCCCCTATCCTGGAAACCTGTTTACTTGATATGTCAAGTGAAGTTTTAAAGAAAAATTGACTTTGGAAGTGCAACTATTGTCTTGAAGTTTCTTTGAATTCACTCTTAGATCAGGAACTTGAATAAATTTTTTTCTGGTCCCTTTGTTATCTTTTGTTTTTTCTTTTTTCTTTTTTTTTTCCAGAAGGGATTAGCTAACTTTTATCTTTCTGTGATTTTTTGTCCTAGAATTGCCGGTGTCAAATGGATTTCTTATAGTTGAAGCAAATGGTGGTTTGAATCAACAACGGCTGTCGGTACGTCAGTTAATGAAGTCTAACATTTTATTTTTCCTTGAATTTCTTTAAAGTTGCAAAGCTTAGGATTCCAACGTCGGTATGGAATTGTTGGTCTGCAAAACTTAGGTTAGGGGCTGAAAAAATTCACTCTATCCTTCTGTGCATTTTATTTTTTAAAATTTAACTTTAAGATTAACAAACATAGATGAGAAGACAAGTCTCAAAGCAATCCAAGAGATAATCCTTTGATACTTCCTTTATAGAGATCATGGTTTCATGGAAGGTGATTGTCTTCAATTATCATTTCCATTGGAAATTGATGCCAAACTAGCTAGTAATTGTGAATTGAGGATTTGTTGCTTGTGGTTCCCCTAGTGATTGATTACTTGGCATCTTGCTCTAAATTATTACAGTGGCAGAATGAAAATTAATATCTGGCCTTTTTTCCTTGAATTTAGATGGGTCACATTTGTGTATCCTATGTCTGTTTTGTTCTGGCACTTTCTAATATCTTCTTTATCTCAGATATCTGATGCGGTTGCAGTAGCTGGACTGCTAAATGCAACTCTTCTTATTCCAATATTTCACTTTAATAGTGTTTGGCGGGACTCAAGGTAATTCTTTTTGTTGGCTGTATAGCAAAGGTTAACATTAATGTGTTGGCTGTTTGATTCTTCATATTTTACAGCTGTTATATATCTACTGTTATATCGATACGTGAATTATTGTGATTTATTGTTTCTTTCCAGCACATAATTCACATATTCAAAATCTGGATTTGTAAGATGGGTCATGTTTTACCATTTTACTTGCTCTAGGTTCATTGTTAGATGCTTGGCATTGGGGATAGATCTCACAGAATTTCAAATGCATAAAGATAGTGGTTTTGACTTGTGAAGATGATCATCGTTCGTTGATGGGCTCTGGGTACATGTATCAATTTTGGTCTGTTTCATATGTAGGATTATAAATAACGGTCATAGCTTCACTGAGAATGACAAACCACCTGGAACACAGGCAAAAGTTAACTTTAAATTACTGATGCCAATGATAAAGTTAAAATGCTAGCAGCCTCTAAGAAACAATCACCTTATGAAATGATAAAATTAGTTTCCGTTTTTGGCTACAAGCTTTCTCCAATAGCATTTCAACTATTATTTTTTATTTTCTGGTTGGGCATAAGTTTTTTGATGTCTCAAATCTCAGTTGGATTCCTGATCATGTTTCAAACATTATTTGTTTACAATGTTCCCTTATTTGTCCCTCTTGATTCTGTGATAACTGATCTGATACTTGATATTGAATTCCTTTAAATAGATTAGAACATTAACATATGCTAAATCTTAATGTTTGGCAGCAAATTTGGTGAGATATTCGATGAGGATTTCTTCATAAGTGCACTTCAAAATCATGTGCATGTGGCTAGACAACTTCCAGATGACATACTTCAGCGCTTTGACAATAACATAAGTAACATTATCAATCTTAGAGTTAAAGCTTGGACTAGTCCAGCTCATATATTCAGAAGGTGCTTCCACAACTTCGAGGAATGGGGTGCGTGGCTTTCTATCTCATTAATTTCAGGACAACTTGTCTGGTTGTTTTTCAGTTCCTCGAGACAGAAAGTGTTTGAACAATAATACTAAAACTATATTTTGCTATTCCATTAAGCTCAAATTGACCTTCCTTATGTGAGTGTTTTAATTTTAATCAATTTAAACACTTCTTTTCTGCTTAGAGACTAAGGATGTAAAATGAAATGCCTAATGAACTTTAAGATGGAAATTACAATCTTTTCATTATATTGACAAATTAGAAATGATTTCTTACTTACTCCACCTTTATCCACCACCTTGTGTTTCCAAAGTTTGACCTTAGGTAAAGCCGAACTTATTCAGTTTTGTTTTCCTTCTTTAAATGCATCTGTAAGCCAGACTCTTTATATTTGTTTGTTTGGTGAGCTTCTTTGGTCTGTATTGCAATAGACAATAGCATAAAAATACTCACTAGAAGCTAAAATTTTTACCCTGAAAACTTCAAAGCAGAGGTAACAGAATGCATGAAGGTGAGCTTAATTTCAAGTAGTTTGGTGAGAGCTTAGAATGGCGGTGAGCAATAGTGATCCCTAAACCAGCCTCCCTCCCTCTTAGACACTTTGGCGGTGGTCATCAACTTCTTCAATGGAAAACCTACATTGATAATCAAAACTGGTATAATTTTTGTTACTTTAAGCGCACAGTGTCATATTAGGGTTTTGTGTTAGTTTTCATACAAGGAACAGGTGAAAACTAAGCTCTCACATTTGGCTCATGTTTGGATAATTGGACTTAACTTTGCAAGCTGGATAGAAGCCATTGGATAATGTGTGTGTATCATAGTATGATGTGATAAATCATTCTTAGGTTGAACCTGATAGAAGCTTTAGTAAGATATCCAATTTTTGAGATGCTCAATGGGGTACTTTGTCCCGATTGGTATCCATTACACTTGGGTGTCCATCAATTAATATCAAAGTTGGTGGTTAGCAACTTTGTAGAAGACCTACCCGCTGAAGATTTTTTGATCAGCAAAAAAAATTGAGTGCAGTGTCACAAAATGTTGTCATCAGAACATTGATTCTATAGGGCTGGCGACTGGATGGAAATTGAAGTAGGATGGGACACTTGTATCATAAGTTCAGTAGTGTGAGATGTTTTATGAGGTACTTCAATGGGTTGGTTCTCCATCCCACTTCGGTCCTCTTTGGGATTGCTATGATTCAAAGTTTGATTCGATGTGTTCTCCTTTTCTTCCAGCAGTCCATGTTGCTAAATGATTGAATCATCTCAACTTGTTAGATTCAATTGGTAAATCTTTCAATTTGGTAATTAATGTGTTTGAAGACTGATATATGGGTCCTTTTCTAAGCCAACCTGACAGCTGACATATGGTTCTTGGTAATTTAAAACTTTAAATTCTTGAGTATCCATGTAATTGTTGACTGTTAGGTTTGATGGTATTTCTCAACTTTCTGGAACAAATGTAGGATTGCAGGGGGGGATTTTGTGTTATAAGCTAAGTGATGCATATTATAGAGATTTCCTAAAAGTACATTCCGCCAAAAAGTGCTACAGTTATGGCCCTTTTCTGGATGTTTCTTGTCCACTATTATATTATTATTTTTGTTAACTTCTTTGATAAAACTTGCTAGTTATTTAACTTGTCATACTGTCTGTGGCTCATTAGATGACTTTTATTCATTCCTTTTTGCAGAGCTGTTCGCATTGCACCTTTCTCCAACAGATTAGCTCAGAATGTGCCCTCTAAAATCCAAGGACTCAGGTGCTTTGCCAATTTTGAAGCTCTTAGATTTTCAGAACCTATAAGAACACTTGCGGAAAGCATGGTTGAGCGGATGGTCAAATATAGCTCCCAAAGTAAAGGGCAATATGTTTCTGTGCATCTTCGCGATTTGAGGAGGTTCTATCTTTAATATCTTTGTATAATTTTCAGTTTGTCAATTAAATCTTATATTATTATTGATTGTTCATCCTCTCTGTAAAAGGATATGGTTGCATTTTCATGTTGTGAGTATGATGGAGGTGAGGAAGAGAAGCGTGAAATGGATATTGCTCGGGAAAGGAGTTGGCGGGGTAAATTCAGGAGAAAGAATAAAGTAATCAAGCCTGGTGCAAATCGAATCAATGGAAAATGCCCAATGACTCCATTGGAGGTATATCGTTTGAAGAATTTATTTATTTTCTTTGATTTCAAAAACTTAAAAGCCTTTGAGGTTTGTTGTTTTTGTGCTATTGATGCATCTTATTTGTTGTTTATATTGGTAGTTGAACTGATTACTCTATTGGAAACCCTTTCGGCTTTAATTAGAATTCCCATGAACTCAGTTATTTAAACATTTTTTTTGTCATTTTAATTGTTTGGCATTTAGGGTTTGAAAAAATCCTGTGAAATTTATTTATAAACTGAGGCTATAGATTTGCATTTCTTTTAAAGTAATGGATTCACTGGTTTGGTTTACCGAAAAATCTTCACCTATGCATGCCAAATGCTCTCCCATTTGAAAAAACAGTTAAATAAAAGCCAAGCTTGAACAACCCTTGAAAAGAAAAATAAGGTAGGATTGAAAATAAAAAATGTCTGCTGAAAAGAAAGTCTGTCTTTTCTCTCTTGGCTAAGCTAAAAACATAATGCATATTCCAATCTCTCTAAATGTTTACAAATGAGAAAAAATCATTATTCTACTTAAAATTAGTATACAAAATAAACCCTATCTTCAATTTTCTTGATCAAGTCAAAAACAATTAAGCTCTCCAATCTCTCTGGAGTTATGTATATGGGCTTTTACAATTGGGCATATGCTACATTTTCCAAGTACTAGACTTCTAGTAGGATGTACTACGATGAAATCCCCTTTTAAGCTGTAGCACTTATTTAAGTGGATGATTTCTCTGTTGCTTCATAGTTTGTATTTTCAGCTTAGCATTTTTTTAGTTTTTTTTTTTTTTTGATGTTTTAGGTGGGATGATGCTTAGGGGCATGGGTTTTGATAATACGACCACAGTATATGTTGCAGCAGGAAAGATTTATAAAGAGCAAAAGTTTATGGCGCCCCTTAAAAAAATGTTTCCGCTATTACAAACCAAGGATACACTAGCTACTCCAGAAGAGCTTGCTCCATTCATGGTATTGAGTAATTGGACTGGATATGCTTATGTAAATACCTAATAAAGGACTCACATGTGGTTTGGCCCTCCCTTCGGGTTTAAAATATTTATTCTTCTTCCCATCATTTTTTTCCATTTCCACATTACCATCTCTATCTTTTATTTCGGTCTTCATTTTTATTGGGATAATCAAGTGTCAGAATATGAGTGTTTGGTTTCGTATATCACATAAATAAAAATGCCCATTTAATCCTCGTGATAATCTCAGGAACACTGGAAAGTGTTAAAGTTTATCATGCTTTCAAATAATGAAGGTATACCTTGTGTTAGCTTTCTTAAAGTGAGACCAAATTATTGGTTGGTTCAGTGAAAGGGAATGAATTGTGATGTTGAATAGTTTTCCAATGGGGCAAATTGTTTTGGGGCCAATCCACAAGAGGGTAAACTAGATTTTACTGAAGTTAAGAATGTCTCTGGGAGCAAGTTAATTATTCTAACTCATGTTTCTGGCTTAGGGCCACTCATCTAGGTTGGCTGCACTTGATTACACGGTCTGCCTTCATAGTGAAGTCTTCGTTACGACTCAGGGTGGGAACTTTCCACATTTCTTGATGGGTCACAGGCGATATATGTTTGGTGGCCATGCAAAAACGATTAGACCAGATAAGAGAAGATTGGCTCTATTATTTGACAACCCCAACATAAGGTGCAATTTCTTTTCTTCCATGCTTTTCATCTGATTTACAACTTTTCATTCATCACGGTAAGGAATATTTTTGCGTTGAGAACAATAAATGCAAACTCTATAGGTAAACTATTATACCAGTCGTCTCAAGGTTATGTGATTGACTGCATATAGACATAATAGGTTCAGTTTCGTTGGAAACATCTGAGTGCTTCTATCCTATTTGAGCAGGAAAAAAACACAATAGGTGTAGACTGCTTTTAAGTAGCCAGAACCTTGTAAGTTTAAATATTACCCCTTGGAAAATTGGTGGGTGGCAGTACTTGGAATGCACTTTATGCAAGAAAATAAAGGGGGAGTTGATGGAGAAAGAGGGAGGGAGTAACAGAAAAGGTCAGAAAGATCTGACGACGGACTGAGGAACAGAGAGAAATCCGAGAGGGAGAACAAATGGCATGAGAGAGAGAGAGAGAACAGAGTTCTAAAACTGCATTTTCTTTTTGAATCCGAAGTCCCATTGTAAGGGCTCTATACTGTGCCCAATAGCTCCTAATAGAGTAACTTTTAATAAAAACCATAAATAAAATAGGGAAAATTGGGGATAAATGCCCATTTGAAAATTAATGGGGGAATGGTCTCTAGGAAAGGTGAAGCTATGAGGTCCTATAGGCGAAATAACAATATGAAATGACCACTTTGTTCTTTGTGCAGCCCATCTTCTCTATGTGCAAGCTAGTTCCCTCCTGCAATTTATCTTCCTTTTGTGCAACTTATTTTTCTTTGCGTGCAATTCATCTTCCCTTTACAACTTCTCTATATGCAAAATTACATTTTGTGCAATTTATTTTCTTTTTACGCAACTTATCTTCCATCTTTACTAAAAGCACATTTTGATAGCAATAATAGGTGATATACTTTCCAGATTCATTACTATGTGGGCGTAAGTTCAAAATTTAATTTTTACTACTAATACTGATTCTGCAGTTGGAAAGTATTTAAGCAACAAGTGAAAGAGATGCTTCGCCGCAGTGATCAGAAGGGAATTGAGATGAAAAAGCCAGGTGGTTCACTCTACAATTTTCCCATGCCGGATTGCATGTGTAAACAGGCAGAAGCTAGAAACGAAAGTGTCAATACACAAGCATAGAAGAAACTAAGGAAGTAAGGTTTTAGTCCTCCTTAAGAATACGAATCTCTCAATACCTGTAATTTATCTTATATAATTAAGTGGTGAAATTGAGAAAACATTCTTTAATTTAAGTTAGGCAAAGCTAATAGGTTTTGATTTCCCCTTATTATTTGTCCTCTGATTCGTAGGTGAAAATTAACAGTTCAAATCACATTTCATTGTACATTATGATAATTTAGACTGTGGACAGACTTTAAACTGACCATCAGTATTCATTATTTGGTGACAAGTGATGTTTGGTAAACTTGATTTAGTGGAAGTGAATCATTCAGCACGTGCTGAACAAGATTGGCTCTTTCTGTCTTGTAATCTTTGTTTACTTTGTCCTAACTTAGTAGCAGGCGGCGAAATAATCATGACCTCTGTGGGCAGCACACGCATTCTGTGACTCAGACCCCTGTTGTAGTGTAAACTACACTACGAGAGAGGTCTTATATTTAGGACCAAAGGAGTACTAAAATTGGATTAGTCATTTAAGTTAGTTGAAATAGGGTGGACTCAATCATGAATAAAATAATACAACTTAATTGTATATTAAAAGTATTCATTCATAAATACCTCTAAAAAGAGTAATATTTAAATTAAAAAAGTATTAATTCGCATGTGAATAGAATAATTTTGTATAAATCAATCATAATCTAATAAAACAGGTACTAAAATATAAATATGATAGATTGTTATTTTTTTAACCTAATGTTTTGACAAGCTGGTCCGACTTGATCAATTTGTCTAAAACTTTTGACTATACCAAGGGATTAGTTAACTGATTTATTGTTTTGACAAAGTCATTCAGATCAGATTTTAATATTATGATATATCATATTGATATTCATTTTTCGTTTAGTTAGGAGGGTTGGGGCACCCAAGGTGGGACAAATTATTAATTATAATAATATTTTATATTAATTATAAAATGAAATTCTGATTAAATTAAATATGAAATTAATATAATTAAATATTTAAATATTAATTAAACTTTTAAACTATAAACTTATAAACTAATATTAATTGTTATTAATAAAATAACAAAACTTGAATTTAAATCCAAAAATGAAAAAAAAAATCTTACGATACTCTATACTACTAATTAAGATAAAGATATTGACCATTAATAAACATATAATTGATTGTTGAGAAACATAATATATTTAATAAATAGATTGAAATATATTCTATTAATCCTTATCTTCAAATTGTTATGCTCTTTATGTCCTAGAATATTAAAAAAATGAAATATTTATTTGAAATTCTATATTCTTTTGTATATTCATGTTCATTATGTTATCAGCACCTTGGCCGCCACTTGGTATAGTGTGAATCTTTATGACTGGCCACCGTTTGTGGAGCACTCATTGGCGTATTAAAGGTAATGTCTTTTGTGTTGTCTATTAGACTATTACGATATTATTGTAATCATTACTACTTCCTGTCCTTAATATAAGATTCCGTTTGATTTTTTGTTTGGTCCTAATTATAAGACCCCAATCCATTTTTTCTTTCATATTTATGCATTTTTTTCTAAGATAGCCCTTCTAATAATGATAGTTTTAGCCAATACACTTAATTAGCAATGATATTTTAAGAATGACAACACTTATTTATTACAAATAACTAACTTAACACTTCCTTAATCTCCTTAAATAAGTCAACTGGTCTTATAATTAGGACCGGAGGTAGTATTTAACAATAATTATCAGCTTTGCCTCCTTTTTCTTTCTAAATTTCTCCCTTTGCTAAAGGATGCAAACAAAAGTGAACATTTATGACTTCATGTGAAAGGGTTTCTGTGTTTAGCACCAAGCTTGAGGGACACAAACGAGAAACACGTACGTGGCATGCGGATGATGTCATTTAGAGTAAATTATATTTTTTTAATGTTTTAAATTACTATATTTACAAGTTCTATCAAATTTGATTGGGTAAATATAATTTTTGATTTTTGAAATTTGGATTCATTTTAATTTTAATTCTTTAAATTGCAAATTCGTGATTGTAGTCCTTGGAATTTATTTTTTTAAAAAAAGTTATTTCCTGGACATGGAATGATGTTCAAACTTCAAACCTGATGAAGAGTTGTAAATGGTGCTACAATGATAACATGGACTTATCAGATGACACGTAGCTGGATGGTTAAAAAAAAATGGAACGTAGAGAAAGGTCATTAGGATGCAACGTATTAAATGGTAACCCAATTTTTTATGCCTAGTCATTAAAAATTTTATTTTTTTCCCATACGACCTAGGTTGACTTGTCATTGCGAATGACCCGTCCAATTTTAGTATGGGCAAAAAAAAAAAAAAAGAGAGAGTCTAGTTTTGGCAATACGTGTGACTTGTCCTAGGATTCGAAGATGGCATATTTTTGTAAATAATAAAAATTGTATGTTAATGACACGTGGCTGTAAGACACAGAACATTTATGGCATGATAAGGATGTGGCGTGGAGAATAATTTCTCCCATGCTTTCGTTTATAATAAAGCTTTTGCAAAAGACAGTTTGATAATAATATCTTTTGACCCGCACGAGACAGCGGAAGCTACTCCCAACGTTCCTGACAGCACGGTCCTGTGCTTCCGCTTTTTCTTCCATGGTTGCTTTTCTTTGACTTATTTTCCTCAAAATAAAAAACAAAATTGTATCACCGGGAGTATGTGTTAAATTAGGATAAAGTAACATCCATGATGCTACTATTCCGGTCCAACTTGTTTGATTTGGTCATAATTATAGGATTTTAATTTATTTTATTTTTATATTATATATTTTTTAAATAATTTTTTTAACAATGATAGTTTTAACCATACTCTTAATTAGTAAAGATATTTTAAGAAAAAAAATACTTATTTAGGACAAATAACTAACTCAACTTACTTCTTTAATCTCTTCAAATTAGTCAACTAGCTCTTATAATTAGGACTGAAGGTAGTATTTTCTTAATCTTATGATACATTTAGTATTTGATATTATTTTTTATATGTTTATAATACTTTAATTTTATTTATTGGGTATTCAACACCCTAAATTATAAATAAAATTAAATCACTAGATCAAACTGAAAAATAACATTAGGATATTGAATGTAGCAGAAAAATAAAATGAATATATTACATGCATTGTAAATAAAATTAGAGTATTAGACGTATTTGAAAAATAATATTATTGGATGCTACTTTATTCTTTTACTTGGACCAGAATAAGGCATGGAGATTTTATACATATTATTTATTTTATGATAAATTCAGTAATATGTTAGAATTTGTTTATTTTGATTCAATTAAAAAGTATATTAAATAAATAAATCTAATTACTCAAAAATTTTTCCTTTTCCCTATTCTAATCTGTGTCTACATATTTCTAAAATTTTATACATATTGCAATGTTATCAAATTATTAATAATATAATTTTCTGAGCCTATTTAGTCTAAAAGTTTTAACCTAAAATTTTCATTAAATCAACATATCTTTTCATTAAAAAATAATATTATTCTAAGAAATATGAGTTTGTTAATTTATTGTTTATCTTTTATGCGAAAATTTTTTGTAATTTTTTATTTCTCCAATTTTTGATGTATTTTGTAAATTATAATAAGGTTTAAAATGTATGGGTTACATGACTAATTTAGATAGAATTAAAAAATTCAAATAATTCTCTCTGTTTTTTTTTTTTTTTTGGGGTCCCGTGTACTTCAATTTTTTTCAATTCCTCCCCAGGGGCAAAGCTACAGAAGAAGCCGCTTCGCCTTCCCGCGCGCCTTCAGTGTGTGACACTGCTCAGACTCAGACGAACCAATGCAGACATTGCTTCGCCTTTCTTCTTCTGTCCACATTCCCTCCATTGCGGCCACCTCCATGCCTTCTCTTCTTCTCTCCAAGAACCCCTCAACCCACTTGTTTTCTCTTTCTTCGCTCTCGCATTATTATTCCCCACATTTTCACACCATGCCTTCTTCCGTACGGCTTTCTCATTCCCTGGTGTTCTCGCTTACCAAGAAGCCCTTCCCTGTGAACTCTCCTATTTCATCTCGCTACTTCACCACTTTGGCGGGTTCAGGAAGTTTTGGTGCTTGTAGGTGCGTGGTTGATGATAGTATGAGAGACATTACGCAAGCAAGAGCCTGGGTTCTGCTTAAAGACGGTATAAAGGGGACACGAACTTGGTCTTCTCTTTCTTCTGATGTTGGTGAGAGTACGAGGGGTTCGGAGAAGTGTGGTAATGGGGATACTGAAGAAGTGTGTTGTGGTTCAGTGGCTTCTGAGGAGAAGCCCTTGAGATTAAATAGGCGACAGAAGGGTTTATCCAGTAGCTTTGAGGCGTCACTAAATCCTGATTTACTGACTGTTCCAGGCGTGGGTCCGAGAAATTTGAGAAAGCTTGTAAGGAAAGGGATTGCTGGGGTTGTTGAGCTCAAGAAACTTTACAAAGACAAGGTATAAATTTGTCTATGTTGCTGTCATTGCGCTTTGTACACCTGCAGCCTGATCATTGTTCATCACTGGATGCCTCATCTCTTGCAATGATAAATCATGCCTGGATAGTCTTGTTGCTTTATTATGTCATATTTTGAGAATATCTGAGCTTCGTTTAGTATTTTCAGTACAATTATTTATCATCCAAGTTCCAACTTCATTTCTAATTCAAGCTATTTTGATAACAAAACTCTTACTTGTCTGATTGACTAGCATATATGATTTGTCTAAATTCAGTTATCTTATTCCTATATACTCAAGTGTGTCTGAACTCTTTGATCTCAAAAGCTTGAACCGCTAGAAGAAGGGTGAGGAATGGATTTATTGTCTATAACAAATAGGAACGATGTTCACTACGCATGGCACATTTGATTTTGCTGCACTTTAGTCCGCCTATGAAGACTCCAGTGCTTCTAGGAATCTAAAATTAGCTTCTAGCCAATTTACACCTATTTCTTAAAATTCCTAGGCTGTTCATCAAGCTGAATTGCCATAAAAGAAAGATAGCAGGGTCAGCATTGTATAAAAGGAAGAAGTATTGCACCTTAGGTGTCACATCACCTTTTTTTTTTTTTTGAGGTTAAGGTTAAATTTTTACCTGGTTCTTTTTTATCTTTTTTGGCAGTTCTTTGGAAAATCTAGTGATAAGATGGTTGAATATCTTCAGAGTTCTGTGGGAATCATCCACAGGAACCATGCTGAAAGTATAACAACCTACATCAAAAAGAGTGTGGATGAAGAGTTGGATGATACCTCCTCCTTGCAGCTTCCACAAAAGAAACAGATTACATTCTGTGTTGAGGGTAATATCAGTGTTGGGAAGACTACTTTCCTTCAGAGAATAGCTAATGAAACAATTGAATTGCGTGACCTTGTTGAGGTGGTTCCTGAACCCATTAACAAGTGGCAGGATGTTGGAGCTGATCACTTCAATATTTTGGATGCTTTCTATGCTGAGCCCCAACGGTATGCTTACACGTTTCAGAACTATGTATTTGTTACCAGGGTTATGCAGGAAAGAGAGTCATCTGGTGGAATGAAGCCTCTTCGATTAATGGAGAGGAGTGTTTTTAGTGACAGAATGGTGAGAATTCAATGCTTTGCTATTGTTCTCCTTATTTAGTAAGTTGGTGTTAAATTACCTTGTTAACAAAGCTTCTCCTGAATTCATGTTTTCCTCCCTTGCTTCTTTTATTATGGGGTTTCTTACCCTCACATTTTATATATTTTTCAGAAGAACTGCTTTAAACATGCATTGGTTAGAGTTTTTTAGTGATTGCAAGTGATGGTTTGGCAGCATGTGTTTGTTTCTTTTTCTCATTTGTCCAATTCAAGAGGGGAAACATTGGCCAAAAAAAACAATCAAGGGGGAAAAAAAACCCTGCTTTGAGAGATTCAACACTAGTGTATTCTTATGACATCTTGAATGTTGCATAAAGGTCTTTGTACGAGCTGTTCATGAGGCTAAGTGGATGAATGAGATGGAGATTAGTATTTATGACTCGTGGTTCGATCCTGTTGTGTCCTGCTTGCCTGGACTTATTCCTGATGGTTTTATCTATCTTAGGGCAAGTCCTGATACTTGCCATAAGAGAATGAGGTTGAGGAGGAGGGAAGAGGAAGGTGGAGTCACATTGGATTATCTCCGTGACCTCCATGAAAAGCATGAAAGCTGGTTATACCCCTTCCAAAGCGGCAGTCGTGAAGTGTTATCTGTGAGTAAGTTGCCTCTGCATGTCGACAATTCCTTGCATCCTGCTATAAGGGAGCGTGTGTTTTATCTGGAGGGTGATCGTATGCATTCAAGCCTTCAGAAGGTATTATCTTTTTGATATCGATGTGTTAACTTTATTATCCGTTATTTAGTAGTACGGCTTGAGAATTTTTTATAACAAGCAGGTTCCTGCATTAATTCTGGACTGCGAACCCAATATTGATTTCAGCAGAGACATTGAGGCAAAAAGACAGTAAGCTATCTATCTCTTGCTCAGATAGCGTTGAACATGGACTAAACTTGGTTCTGTGAGATGTCTACTTACCCACGTGATTTTTCTATTGCGCTTGATTATTTCTTTTCTAGGTTCGGCTAATTAAAGTTGCAAATTGGGTTTGCTAAATTTCATGGTAAAGCACTGATTTAATAAATAATGAGGCGTGCAAAACAATTCTGGCCTACTGCTCCATTATTAATACTGAAACAGTACAGATAAGTGGCCAAACTATATGCTAGTCTCTATATAATCTCTAATAGAGGGTTGTTATTCATGTCGATGATTATATCCTTTATCTCTTGATAAGGTGTTTAATCTCTAATAAAGTCGTCTGCTTAATGTGCTTCACACGTGGCGCAATCTAGTGAATGAGAGGCAATTCTGCCTCCCCCACCACTGTTAGAAATAAGAATTCTGCAGCATCATTGAATTAATCCTTACTTATATAATTTTACCTCTTTTTTTTTTCCCCCCCGTTTCTTGTCTACATTCTTATGTTGAACGATTTGTTCATGAAACTTTAAGGTGACTTCATTTGGACAGTCTTCTAATGAGTCTTACTGAATTGTCACTACCTAAAATTGGTGACGGTAAGTTTAAGTTTCATGGGACTTGGGTTAAGCAGTGTAATATATGTTTGTATTAGGTTCTTGCTGATAGTGTGGTTTATCTCTGATACTTGCTGATGATGGTATTCCTTGGCTGCAGTTAGATAGGATTTTTTTTTTTTTTAATATGAGAATTTCATATAATCATTACTTCAATTTAGGGACTGGAAAGTTTTTAGAACTTTTCTTCAACTGGCTTAGTGATCGGAATTAGAACCTAGATAAAAAGTGTCTTCGTTTTTCTTGATCATTAAAAATCTTGGTTTCTTGGCATGACATTTTTTTTTTTAAAATATCATTAATGAAACAAACCAACATGCAAGAACATATTCGTACGTCTATCATGACCTTGTGCATTTGAAATTTTTTGTTATGGTGTGTAGTTATGCTCATCAAGTTGCAGAGTTCTTTGAATTTGTAAAGAAGAAGAAAGAAGCCCCATTGGATGAAGCTGGCCGAGGGGAGAAACACAGCCAGCCACAGATGCTGCAACCCCATAAAGATGGCCTGTGGCTACCAGGCCGAGCACAATTTCCTTCATCGGCCCTGAATCCACTGGACTTCCGGCCTGCAAGCTACGCAGGTCATGTCTAGCTTGTTTGTCGTGAAGCATACAAGTGGGCCATGGAATATTCAGCTTCCTTCAACATATTGGTGATCTTCTAATGTTTCCCTAATTTACATGTGCTTGTTTTCCTTCAATGTAAACATTTCAGCTTCTGACCCTGACTAATGTAAGAGATAGTTGAATGCTTGTTAATACCATGCTAGGATGCTTCTTAGGTGTAGGTTGTATTTCCTTGGTTGGAAAGTTTACTGAGTTTTAGGCAATTATGTAAGTTGATCTTCTTCGTGCTGTCTCTTTAGGGACTCAAGGGGAATGCAAGGAATGACTCTGTCTTGTTCCGTTTGTGTTAATATTTTTTAACTGTAGTTTGAGATGACTGATCATACTTTTATTCAAGGTACTAAAATTCAGTCAAATGAGTGGTTCAAGGGCCAATGATCCAAGCATAGTTGAATTAGCGTCAACCTAATTATGATTAAAATACTATAATGTAATTAAAATATATAAAAATATCTATAGACAATCATGAAAAGAGTAATATTAAAAAAACGTTATCTATAGATAAATTGATCATTATGTATAAATTACATATAATTCGTACATAACATTTTCAATGGAGTTACTTTTGTAATTAAAGTTTTAAGCAAAGATATATGATTTAAGTTTTGTTTGCTGTTGACCAATAAGAATATGATGGTGGGGATATCTGTATAGTTGACAAAATCACATGAAAGAAAAAAAATAATACTCTCTAATTCTAAATATAAGACTCTATACTAGTGTATATAAAGGTTTTATATTTAGAATCGGAGGAGTAGTATTTACGAGGTTAATATATATACTTCATAGTATAAATAAGCTCGCATCGAAAAAAAAAAAAGGGCTGGCATTTTCACCTCAAAAAGGAGCACAAATTTAAACTGGTTTACCAATAATTTATTTTTTAAAAAAAGAAAAACTTCGTTTAACTTGAATCGAATTAACACAACCAAACCAAAATAATCGATAAGTCAAATCATTATAGATCAACCTTTTTTCTAAACAAATCAGTTTGGTTCACTTTGCTTTCACTTCAAAACTGAACCTTTGAATACTAACAATCCAACACAGCAAAACTCTGAGCAAACCTCATCTGGCCAGCAGTATTACTGCCTCCGAACCTCTATAAAAATTAGATAATTAATTTGAGTGTTAAGAAAATTAGTTAAGTTAATATTTGTAATAAATGCATTGTTTTCACTAAAATACTCTTATTAATTACATGTATTAAAAAGAAAATTCTTTAACATGTGTAATCACTATAGAACTACTATAAATAAATAAATAAATATAAAAAAAAACAAAATTATAGAATATTATATTTACAATCAAATTGAATCTTCAGCTAACTCTTATTTTAGGGCTAGAAGTAGTATTAGCTCAATTAATGACAACTAAAACACTTCGTTTGTAAGAAATCCCATAACATTATTTTTTGCCAGGAGCAAGTTGTTGTACAAACTTTTATATACATTTTGATTATAACAATGAAGAAATATCTCAAATATGATCCTGCGAGTTCCAACTGCATAATTAAATATTAAAGGATGTAAGTACATTATTTTCTTGCTCCCTTATATGCATGAATAAACTATACAGCTATTGATAACTGAAATATTAACCTGTACAAAATCCTGCTGAATTTTCAATTATCTGAAATTGCACCAAGGCAAGTCCACAATGGAAGTGCCAGGGCCAGCAGCAACAATGGTTATTACGTGCATTCCCATGAGTTTTCATATCCCAAGGTCGAATGATGGGTTGGAAAGGTGAGGATTTTGCAAGTGAGATTGAGGTATTGTATGCGCACCTTGCTTCTGAGCTGAAAAATCTGAGTTTTGTTTAAGAAGAGAAGCTGCTTGAGCCTCCAACTCATCAAGGTCAATATTATCAAAAATGTGATCATCACAGAGAATATCCTTAGCTGCACAAGCATCCATAGGTTCTTCGTTTGATTGAAGTGCAAATTGCTGCTCAAGATTTGCACTTGGAAATCCAAAACGATGAAATGACAATTTTCTTTTTCGACTTCTCATCTGTGTCGTGTTTTCAGCAGGAAAACTACTCGAAGGTGTAGCTTCTGAGGTGATTTGGTTGCCTTCAACGGACTGCAAACTCTTGGAAGCTGACTGATTTGTTTGCTCAATTTGACGAGTCTGAATATGTCTTGGTATGCTGCCAGAAGAGTCCCCATTTTCACTAATTATAGTCATAGACGACACGTAGTCAGGACTAAATGTTGCAGAAACGTTGGTCCCTCCTTCAACTGGTATTTGACTGAGCAAAGAACGCCTGCAACATAGTTTCGGTTATGCATCATTTACAACACCGAAAGTTAATCAGGAAATTTTAAAGGGATAAGGGTTCTGATCAAATGCAGAAATAGGAAACCAAAACATAGAATACAAGAAAGCAATCTTTTCTTTCCCTCTCCCGCTAATGGAAAACGTATTTTGTACATGCTTCAATTCTAACTAGGCTACAAAAGCTAATGCAGATGTGTTAGTTTTGAAATCCAATTTTGGAACAATAGCGAAAGAGTTAGGACGGTGAAGAAATCCTTGTTTTAAGGAATTCTTCACCAAGCAACGAAGAGGTTTAAAAGAAACCAACGATAGTTGGTTGGGTGAAAAGAACTTGATTCCTTTAAGTAAAGTCAAGGGTTAGAATCCCATGGATGAAAAAAAATTCAAAATTAGGAGAACTACCTTCAACTGAGCTTGACAATGCTCAAATCTGACCCAATAATGTAAGATATGAGATGAATGCATGAAAAAACCAATAGATGAATTGCTTTGGAGAACTTATTGGTAATTTCAAATTCTTGCATGCTTTAGGACCCATTCACTCTTCAAGTACAGCACTTCCATTTGTCTCGTTTTGTCTCATGGCTTTTTAAGCAAGCCAAAATCCAAGTGAGGACAGCAGGCAAGTGTTCTATAGCCATGGCCAAATGAAGGACTCCATGGAATTCATCAAAGGACATAAATTGAACGACCATAACCAAGCAGTGAAGTCTATAATGACATTTGTTTCAGGATGATTATCTTACTCTTGTCTTAAACCAAGCGCTAATATCATGTAAAATTCAAGAGAACAGAAATATGATGAATAGGATGACTTGCACATAAAATTGTCATTTTGTAATTATAATGAGCTAATGCAACAATATTTTCCAATAAGAAGAAATTAACAGATTATATCTATAAAAGATTGCCCCTATTCATGCATGTCTACCGACAGCTTTTCACCAGGAAGCTGAGAAGATTACAATTTGAAGGGAAATAAAAGGGAAGAATAAGAACCTGTATATTGCCATCATGTCTATTCCGCTAGCTCTGGACTGAGTTGTTGCTGTAGGGTTCATCCTGTCATCTATGAAACTATCCGATGAACTGTCATCCTCACCATCCTCATCATTAGAAACGTCAGCTTCTGAAGAAACCCTAAGGAAATTGAGTAGCTCATGTATTGTTTCCACAAAACCATGAAAGATAGGCTGAATACGTTTACCAAAAATGATAAGAGAAGGATAACATGAGAATGCAACATTTAATAAGTCTAAGCATGAGCTTACTCAGCCTCGTCGTCAATGAAGACTCTGACATTGTGCATTGATTTCCTTCTACCTAAAATGCAGAGAACAAATAGAAACAGATTAAGTTCACCGCAATACTTCATATATAATGTTCAATTATAATGTGTTGCCACCAGTAAAGCTTTTTCCATAGATATAAAAGTTAGCTAAAGTCAAATATTTCCTTCAGTTTTGAGGGTAACGAAACATTGATAAAGATTAAAGTTGGACGCAACAAACATTAGCAAAAGGTACCTTTGCCATGATCTTTTCTGCTTTTCTCTTTCCTATGACGCCTACCATCGTCAGCTTTACGCAACCTTTTAAATCTATGTGCTGGCTTGACACTATCAGCAACATTTCCACCACATAAAGGTGAATCTTCACTAAAGCTCCGGTTGGTAATATCCGCTAAAAGATTTTGGGCTTCCTCCACCACAGGAGAACTAAAGACATGAACTCTTCTAATTGCACGACTCTTCCGTTCGAATAAAAGAGTTTGAGTTTCATTATTAGAAGGATCAATAGGTACGTTATTTACATCTGCGGCATTATCAATAACGACCTCTTCATTTGTCCCTAAACTTGAGGTAATTTGTTGTTCCGTCTGGTGATGAACAAGTGGTTTACAGTGCCGAATGATAAGCTGGCTTCTTGATAACCCTGCAAATTTTATTTATCTCAGGACAGATTATTCAATGACATAATTAACAGAGATCTTATTTTGCAACATTATTGAAAAAACCATCATGACCTGGAAGAAAATCAGTCCTCTCATCAATGGGAGACTCTGGAACAACACCACTTTTAATTAAACTGGTCAAACGGGGACTACACTGGGACTCATTGATGTCGTTATTGAATACGTCGTCTAGCAACAAAGATGTCTTGAACTGAGAATGATCAGGCGTTCCACTATTGCTATGCCCTTCATCTGACATAACTGTGTTAGCAATTGGAGTGTCAGGAACTGTCTCTTCAAACTCACATGTTTTCTCTTTATTTTCATCTAAGTCAATAAAACTAGATGACGGTAGATCATCCTTCTTTATGCAACTTGTATTAGGCGATCTCTGTTCTCCCACAATATTATCTGGTGCAGTTAGATCAACAAAGTCTTCAGTCTGAATCCCTAAACGAGAGGGATCCAGCTTCAGGCAACTTACAGAGACTGCATTGCTTCCAACGGTATGCCTAGAGTGTGATTTGTTGTCTGAAAAGGACAATAAATAAATAAAGGAAAGGCATCAAACTAGCAGATGTGTTCACAGGTTTTCATATTTTGAGGTTTTATATGCATGTATATGAGAAGGTCACCACTTCTCCAAACATCAATCCCCCACCCCCAAAAGAAAATGAAATTGCATTATGTTTGAATCACTTCGTTGCAATACAATATGCTTAATATCTCTTTTCACCCCCCCCCAAAATGTTAAGCAACTTGCAAGATTAAAAAGTCTTTAAGGGGGAAAAAAAACTAAAGAGGATAATCGCAATTCTCATTACAAAATATATTTGAAACAATAACTAAGATAATTATTCTTTTTTTTTTGTGTGACTGTTCCTATAATAACATTGTCTCTGGTCTGAAAATAAAACAAGTACGGATGAGCTCCAACCATCTTTACAAATCCATAGTGAAAATTCTTGAGAAACTGAAACTGATATTACCTGATCTAACTTCGCGAATCTTGTTTAGGTCGGATGCATTGCTAGCTTCTATACACGGGCCATCCTGAATAAAATAGAAAAGCAATCACATGATAGCTATATTGAATTCAACAAATAAATGACAAGCCTAGACAAGGAGAAAACCTGAGGGATGGAAGTTTTACTGTTTCCTAAGAATGACGTTTGTCCTTGCAGACGTTGCATCAAATCAATGAGCATTATTGCTCTACAGGAATGATTCACTTTATGTGTTCTAGAAGGATATGTCTGGAAGTAAGGAAAGGCAACAAGAGATGGCTTCCACGTATTTTCACCAGTGGTTGGAAAATACTTCGCAAGTATATTATTCTCTGCTGCTGTGAGTTTGCCAATAGATGCATGTATCTGAATGGAGTCACCTCTTACTTTCTTCTCACGGGAAACAAATTTCTCAATTGACAGCTCAACAAACTGAACCTCTGGTTTAAAGACGTGGGGAATCTACGCAAATAGTAAGCAGGATTTGAGGTTTATGGGTCAGAAACTGAAATTTCCATCAAGAGAAAACAACAGAACATGTAAAAGAGTAAGAGCCATAAAAGGGAGTCCCCACCATCCTGGGACTAGGATGAAAAGTGAAGCTATTTATGCCCCCATTCCGCATGTGTTTACTAATAGCCTTGCTCTTGGCTTGTTTCCGCAAGTATCCCTTCAGTTCAGTCCCTTCACAAGCTAAAACTAGTAATGGCCGTGAAGGAATCACTTGAACAAGCATTTAAGAGCACTTTAAAGAATAAATGCTATCAGGATCTTCAAGAAATTATTCAGCAGAGGACATCAGCAGCAACAATTGCCAACAAACATTTTTGGAAACCAAAGGATATCAACTTGTCCATCGTGCTTTCTTCCAGTTCTCCCCATGCGCTGAATCATTCTTAGTGGCGATACATTAGCATCAAAAGCTACAACAAGATCAACTTCCATGATATCAAGACCTTCTTCACCAATTGATGTAGCAACAATGACATTGTAGGCTCCACAACGGAATTTCTGTGGGTAAACGACGTAAGTATATGCAAGGACTGCAAAAATTATACCAAAAGGAATACATACCTGCAGCACTGCCTGTTGAACTTTCTGGGACTGACCTTTCATTGTTTTCCCTGGAATTCATTACATTGAATTTTAATATGTAAGAGGCGGTTTCACTGAAACAATGGGTAAGAAGGACGAAAAGACATCTCCCCAAAAAATAAAGATAAGGAAAAAAATGGAAAGCCGATAATAATTGATTAATTTTATCATGTCAGAGAAAGTTCAAGCATTCTTGACCATTACTATTACCGTATTTTTTAGCAGAGGCCAGAATTCCCTTTTAGATATGCTCTGCAGAATTAGTGTATCGAGCTTTGCTCTTTTCAAAAAGAAATTCATGCCCTTTCATGTACGACAAAATACAATTCAGCCCTCATGTTTTATTCGCCCACTTTTTCTTCTTCATGTCAACTTTTTTATCCCCTCTTTCAGGTTTACCACTATAATAAATGTCAACTTTTTAGTCATATTGGGCTCAATAGAAGATATATTGCAAAGTTGCAATAATTGAAGCGGACATTTTATTTCATATCCCAATCAAGTTCTCTACATGGATAAACAGAACTATCATGATAAATACCTGAACTTTGACCAATAAACTGAGTAGCTCTGATTGGTTCCCCAATATTTGCTAGTGCATCCATTATATCCCTGATTATATCATTATACCACCAGTAGCTTTTAAAATTTCAGTAACTAAACAGCTTTCACCAATCATGCAGCATAAGATAATGAAACGAAGTTTATTTTACCTCACACTTTCCCTATAATTCGAGAAAATAATAACCCTAGAGCTCTGAGGATCATTGGCTTCTGCAAACACATCCAATAAGTCATACATTAATAAATATTGTAACTATTAACCAATGGATTAATAATTAATTAACTAATCAGATAATCATTAAATAAATAACGATCTAAACAACAACAACAAATTCTAACAACTAACTTATCCTCAAAGAAAGCTATAGAATCACTTCTCACTGCAACTAAAATTAATTTCCTAAGAGTGCCGGTTCCTTTAACCTTTTTTTCAGGTGGAAAGGTTCCTTTAACATTTTGACCCTGTGAAGATAAACACTTTCTCAATTTATTCTCCTAAAGTTTAAACTTACCATTTTGGTTACAAAGATTAGCAGTGCGCTTGCTAAGAACAAGCCTATTTACTTTCCAACTAGTAATGCAAAACCATTGATTTTTTCCCTCTCAAAACAAATAGCACAGCGGAAATTCGAAAACCATGACAAGTAAACATATTGTATATAGAATTTTGACACTTGAGAACAAAAGCTCTTCATACTGAAATGTTCCCGCAGTATTTCAAGCATTTTGGATAACTTGGGACTTGGTGCTCCATGAGATAAGTTTTGCTGCATTGACATCCTTGCTTTCAAAAGAACTTCGTTTTTACTCACATATTTTGCAAAAAATCTGGAACAAGACATGCACGTTCAGAACCATTGTAGTTGAAGCACATAAAATAACATATAATAAGCAAAAATATGTCTCTTAATTTTTTTCCAGACATCAGTCACAGATAATATAAAGTTGTGGTCATGAAAGTGGTGGAAAGACCTACCCTTGCTTCAATTTTCTTTCAAGCATCTCGTGCGCTGGCCTGATTCCATGACTTGAAAGTAGCTTATGGATGTAGTAAAGACTAATAAGAACTCCAAAATAGCCCTCAACATCTCCATTGTTGACACTGGAAAGATCTTGTGGAGGTGCTTGACGATACTTTTCCCGTATTTCAAGTAATTCACAAGGGCTCAACTGTAAGGCATTTAAAAAGAGAGGAAATTTGATGATTCCACCCCATCATCATGCTCTACCAAGATAGGAGATGTCAGCAATAAACTACAAAGTACAAGCTAAATACTATGAGACCTGAATCATGAGAATTTAGTTCATCTTCAGGGGAAAATATCAGATGTCTGAATTTAGAGTAATTATCAATGAACCTATGTATAAAAACCATTTCATCAGTCTCGCATGCCCTCAGGCCTCAGTTATAATTTTGCTTCCTTGAACAGCCTCCCTTACATCAATATTTGCCTCATTTCAATATAAAAGAACTTTTTACGACTTCTCATTAGTCAACATGACATAACTAAACATGTTGAAGATCATGTCTTCGGGGCACCAGTTGGCTTTCTGAAGTCTATAGACTTACTATTTTCGTTTGCTTTTCATTCTTACTGAGTGGTTGGTAGCAATATTTTATTGTTTGCATTCTGCTCTTATGTAGCTGGTTTCAGCGTATTTCATTTTAAATTTATATTCCTACAGGTTCAGTAATGATGAAACAAGATGTAATTTTATATTTTATAAGCTTACTGCTTAGGATCTAAAATTACAGAAAAGATTAAACTTTGAGTTTTACAAGGTATCAGATGCAGAGTGCTTTGCCCTCTAATGATTAATTTCAACACCTTACGAGCCATGAACGTGGAGAGTCATAACCCCATTCTAAAGTAACATATCCCAATCGCAGGACACAAGCTGGATGTGATCCCAAATACAACATTTGGATTATAGGAAAGAGAAATCATGCGTTAGTCTGTTTTCATTTGTCGCAACTAAAGGTAATGATTCCGTTACTAATTGACTTCCCACTGCTCTGTTTGTTCGCTGCTTAAGAAGCTGGATCATGCAAAGTGGTTTCAATTGCACCAATACCGTCCTAGACTTCCATCACGGTTTCATTCACATGTACCAAAGAATTCTGGTTGATAAGCAACGAACAGCCAAGCCAACTCTACAACCACCGTCTACACCAGCAACAACTCTCACAAGCGATCAATGCTTCTGGTTACCTTTGCCATCTTCACAACCTCTCTTCTTTCCATTTCAACTGCTTATTCCCCTTACTAGCCCACCACTATGTCACTCTAAGTACCTCAACATATTACGTCCCCTAGCAGACTCGGTTCTAACTAAACTCGTCACCATTTAATACGTAACATATACAAATCATTATCTTAAAAGTGATCAAAATGACAAGTCAAAACACAGGGGGCACGATAGAGCTAAAATCCAAATAGAACAGTCTCCCCTTGTGCACATGCATGTAGAGAGGGACCCCCAAAAAAAATCAGCACCCGCAACTTTTTCCCCTTCTTGTTCTGAGTAACATTGGAGAGTTTTAACCCAAACATCTGTTCAGTGTTCAGACACTACCTTAACTTGCTTGTTCATTATTTCTTTTCTCTGTGTATCTCCCTTCACATATTCCGGATGCAATTTTTCTTTCCCTTTTTTTTTTTTAACGTAGAGATCCGTAATGCTAATCTTTAAGTTTATGGAACTTAAACAAGAGCAAAGCTATCTCAAAACAAGGAAGAATAATTCCCCAAAAAAAAGAAAAACATACGGTGCGGTAATCTCTATTTTTGAGGACTCCAATTGTCGAGAGGCGACCTACAATTGGGCGTATTACTTCCAAAAGCTGCTGGTTTATTTCTACCGCAT
This sequence comes from Neltuma alba, assembly GCF_004799145.2. Taxonomy (NCBI): domain Eukaryota; kingdom Viridiplantae; phylum Streptophyta; class Magnoliopsida; order Fabales; family Fabaceae; genus Neltuma; species Neltuma alba. The sequence goes on from NW_021635760.1 coordinate 27,859, forward strand.
CTTGACCCATTGCAACCTGGTAACATTTACATTTGCAAGCAGGACATCAAGTAAGCATCAGCTTGTGATTTTAAAATTCAGCTAAACAAAGCATTAGCTACCTGAATCAACTCTATCTTCCTTTTGTGAACATAGGAGATAACATCGGGATCATTTTCATTGCGATATTCAAGATTGGAGATATGCAGATTATCAATGACTTGCTGGACCGTTTGCCGCTTTGCTGAATTTTTAGCATCTAGAATTAGAACATGTATCATAAATGACTAACTAAAAAATACCGTTATTAATCACATGCCTCCCGGTGTTGCAGTTAAAGCCAATATTCGCAGCTGCACTGGCACAGCCATTAACTAACAATGACAAAATCACCATAGCCAGTCAGTCTCTGGTAACGTATAAAAAGGAATGAACATATACTAGTCAAAAAGTTGAGAAGTAATTCACCTCACGAACTACTTCACAATAAGAGTAATTTCCCATTGCTCTGTGGGCTTCATCAATTACCAAACATACCAAGTATTTCACCAAACATTTACCTAAAACGAATCATGTCATGAACAAATTAGAAATGGTATGAAATTTGAAGCATGATACAAATAACACAAAACTCACTAGAAAACTAGACAGTGCTAAACATCAACGGGGTAATCCATCTGATCTTACAACTAGACGGCCCTTATATGAATTCAGCGCCAAATTATAAAAGCCAGAGCCGATAGTCCGTAGGGTCCAGAGTTGACAACAAAATAATGCAGATTGGACAATGACAGAGTTTGTCAGTCAGCATGTGTTTTAGTATCTAACCCCATGACCTAAACAACATGGAAACTCAATAACAAAACAGACAGACAAAACTCCCGTTGTTATTAGTTTATTTTTCTTATGTATAAATCAATATATCTTCATTCCGCTGCGATCTTTTGAAAAGTCGCTTCGCCTTGGTGGCACTATCAAGAATCCATGATATTTATGCATTTTAGTTAAAACGTTGAGCTAATATAAATTGCTGCACATATATTTGGAAATTGTTAGTTTGCGAAGTAAACAGAAATGCCCTGAAGTTTAAGAACAAGATTGCTTTTGCTCCATTAAGAAGTATTAAGGATTTAGGAAAATCTTGCATCCTAAGAAAAGAGTTGCTCTTGATGCACCCAGTGTAAAGGCCAAAGGGCTTACGAATCTTTCTCAAACACCCCCCCTTCCCAAAACCATGGATTCTTTCACTGATATACTGTAGTCTCTTTTCTCCCTATTTCTAAATATTTTGTGACTCCGGTCTGTAGATGAAAAAGCTTTGACAAATATCTTTAAGGGGGAAAATACATTAACCTTCTCGGAGCTACGTAAAGGATAATTGCAAGTTTTGTTCATTAACTTCGAAGTTGTAACGAAGTATTCCACAAGTTAACGGGACTTAATTGCAGTATACAATCTCTCGTAAGCCAACTCAAGGGAACAGGAAAGAAATAATATCAAACAGTCCAATAACCATGCATCTTGCTTTTGCAGGGGAAGTTGACGTTAGTCACATTGCTTATCCGCCACTTTGGTCTTATCTAATAGAGTTGGCTTTTTACAAATCTTGTAGTAGTTCTTGATTAGTTTTCATTATAAAGCACAGGCCAACAGCTGGTCAAGATATACTAAACAATAAAATTATAAAAGTATCCAGAAAAAATAAGGAATTGATTTAAATATTCACCGGAATGAATATCTTTTTCCAACACTTGTGGAGTGACAAAGAAAACTCGTTTGGTTTTCCAAAAGCATGCTCTTTTAGCAGGACTTAGTTGACCCGTCATATCAATTGTCCATTCCTGCAATTATTTTCAACCAGCTACATTTTAATTTTAAATTATATTAAAAACAATTGAAATATAAAATTGCCCAAACAAAGACGGACAATTCAGCAAATTCCAAGGACAACCAGAAACAGTACTTACTTGAGGTATTCCGACAATGTTATGGCATGCTTCTATCTGTTGCATGACAAGTGGCCGAGAAGGAGCAGTAAAGACAATTTTCCCTAATGAGAAAGGACCAGCAGAAAAGGACATAAATGCTCCATAGTATAGCTTCCCGTTCAACTAAAAAACTAAACTGGGTAAATAATTAATACATAAGCGTTCATCTTTCAAAATCTCTGGCCATAGGAGAATTAGCATGCATACAACATTTTGCATATCTAACGCTAAACTTCCTTTTAGCTAGCCTTATCAGGAACTTTGTGACCAACATGAAATGTAACAAATACATGAATAACAGAAAGTGAAATTCAACTTTAACGTTTGTTGTTAGGATCTGAAACTCCGACAAAGCAAAACACTGACACTGACATAGACATTTCCATCTTTAAAATCATACAACAAGAGTACACAACATATACATATATTCACACTAATGTCCATGAGCGAGCATGCACAAATGTTCATATTCAAATCCCACTTTAGCGCACTCCTTCCTCAGAAAAATAGGATGAGCATTGCCCTACATTCTAAATAACTTGCATTGCCATTTTACAAAAACAAATTTCTGAATAGAAAATTGTTACACTATTATTCATGTCATTAGAAATTTAAATAAAATTAGGAAATAAACTTAACTATCTCATTAAGATTAGGTTTCTACTCTCATTTTTTTCTGTTTTTCCTCCTACATTGGATCAACAGCTTCCTTGGGTGTACAAGCCAAAAAAGTAAACTTTCCAATAATCATGCTATCTCTGTGATACTTTATTTCCTCTTTATGATACTTTATTCCCTGTTTTCCTCCTTGATTTATGAGATTGGCCGGCTAATTCCTTGAGTCATTTATCATAGTTATCATTTATCAAGAATAACATTATTTTGAGGGCAACTGTTTGCTTGATAAATCATGAGTCCCAGAAATTGGTCTTGCTTCTACGCAGTATAAAATATCAGATTACGAAGCTCTTAGCTGATTTCAATGTGTTCTTAGGTCTGACTCCAAACCTTTCTCCTTTTTGCCTCTCCTATGTTTCAGTGCAGTTTCTAAGTTGAAAATTTAACTTACAGAGCATGTCTTATAACTTATGTTGATTACTAGCTATAATAACACATAATCAGTGAAACTTATCAATATAAAGGATTCCACTTATAAAAAAATAGTTGGGACAAATCAAAATGAAAGGCTCAGCTCCTAAAACTTGGAAGGTCAATAAATGTAAAAAATTTGAGTAACAGACTAAAATATGGGTCC